>NC_138768.1:450934046-450951546 GCF_965119305.1 Pelophylax lessonae
GGGGGCCGAATACTTTTGCAAGGCACTGTGTGTGTGTAATTATATATTATTATATATATACAGTGGGTACGGAAAGTATTCAGACCCCCTTAAATTTTTCACTCTTTGTTATATTGCAGCCATTTGCTAAAATCATTTAAGTTCATTCTTCTTCCTCATGAATGTACACATAGCACCCCATACTGACAGAAAAACACAGAATTGTTGACATTGTTGCAGATTTATTAAAAAAGAAAAACTGAAATATCACATGGTCCTAAGTATTCAGACCCTTTGCTGTGACACTCATATATTTAACTCAGGTGCTTTCCATTTCTTCTGATCATCCTTGAGATGGTTCTACACCTTCATTTGAGTCCAGCTGTGTTTGATTATACTGATTGGACTTGATTAGGAAAGCCACACACCTGTCTATATAAGACCTTCCAGATCACAATGCATGTCAGAGCAAATGAGAATCATGAGGTCAAAGGAACTGCCTGAAGAGCTCAGAGACAGAATTGTGGCAAGGCACAGATCTGGCCAAGGTTACAAAAAGATTTCTGCTGCACTTAAGGTTCCTAAGAGCACAGTGGCCTCCATAATCCTCAAATGGAAGACGTTTGGGACGACCAGAACCCTTCCTAGAGCTGGCCATCCGGCCAAACTGAGCTATCGGGGGAGAAGAGCCTTGGTGAGAGAGGTAAAGAAGAACCCAAAGATCACTGTGGCTGAGCTCCAGAGATGCAGTCAGGAGATGGGAGAAAGTTGTAGAAAGTCAACCATCACTGCAGCCCTCCACCAGTCGGGGCTCTATGGCAGAGTGGCCCGACGGAAGCCTCTCCTCAGTGTAAGACACATGAAAGCCCGCATGGAGTTTGCTAAAAAACACCTGAAGGACTCCAAAATGGTGAGAAATAAGATTCTCTGGTCTGATGAGACCAAAATAGAACTTTTTGGCCTTAATTCTAAGCGGTATGTGTGGAGAGAACCAGGCACTGCTCATCACCTGTCCAATACAGTCCCAACAGTGAAGCATGGTGGTGGCAGCATCATGCTGTGGGGGTGTTTTTCAGCTGCAGGGACAGGACGACTGGTTGCAATCGAGGGAAAGATGAATGCGGCCAAGTACAGGGATATCCTGGACAAAAACCTTCTCCAGAGTGCTCCTTCTCCAGAGTGCTCTGGACCTCAGACTGGGCCGAAGGTTTACCTTCCAACAAGACAATGACCCTAAGCACACAGCTAAAATAACGAAGGAGTGGCTTCACAACAACTCCGTGACTGTTCTTGAATGGCCCAGCCAGAGCCCTGACTTAAACCCAATTGAGCATCTCTGGAGAGACCTAAAAATGGCTGTCCACCAATGTTTACCATCCAACCTGACAGAACTGGAGAGGATCTGCAAGGAGGGATGGCAGAGGATCCCCAAATCCAGGTGTGAAAGACTTGCTGCATCTTTCCCAAAAAGACTCCTGGCTGTATTAGATCAAAAGGGGGCCTCTACTAAATACTGAGCAAAGGGTCTGAATACTTAGGACCATGTGATATTTCAGTTTTTCTTTTTTAATAAATCTGCAACAATGTCAACAATTCTGTGTTTTTCTGTCAGTATGGGGTGCTATGTGTACATTCATGAGGAAGAAGAATGAACTTAAATGATTTTAGCAAATGGCTGCAATATAACAAAGAGTGAAAAATTTAAGGGGGTCTGAATACTTTCCGTACCCACTGTATATATATATACACGCACTATATATATCTATATACATATATATATATATCTATATACATATATACACATATATACATATATACACATATATATATATATATATATATATATATATATATATATATATATATATATCTATATCTATATACACACACACATTATATATACATATATATATACACACATATACATACATATATATATATATATATATATATACACACACACACACACACAAACACACACACATATACATACATACCAAGGTGGCTCTCCTGTGCAGGATCACATACCTGTACGTGATGCTGCACTTCTGGGTCTTGGACACAGTGGGAGCCAATCAGTGGGTCCAGCAGAACCTGCCAATCATTCCAGAAAGCAGCAGAATGGTGGTCTGCATATGTAAACAAGGCCAACCACAGTTCTGTCAGAGGCAAAGGTACTGATCCAGTGTTTCTGCTAAGCAGGAACATGGATCTTTGCCTTTCCCTAGTTAAAGCAGCTTCCCACTCACTTAGCAAGCACAACCTAGGAACACATTTTACCCTTTGATCAACCCCAGATGTTAACCCCTTCCCCGTCAGTGTCATTAATACAGTGACAGTGCATAGTTTTTTAGCACTGATCGCTGTATTTGTGTCACTGCTCCCCAAAAGGTGTCAAGTGTGGGAGACAAGTTTCAGTACACTGCAATTGTCTGTTAAATTAACGCAATGCAGTATCCCAAAAATGGCCTCGTCATGGAGGATGATAAACCTTCTGGACTGCAAGTAGTTAAAAAGAGCCACTAAGGCCCTTTCAAGGGCAAATACAGATCTAGACCACACTGGGTAAGACCGGATTAATCTCACAAACTTCCAGGCTAGGAAAGGTAAGAATCAGACACGCTTCTCATTGAGTTGCAAAACTACAGTTGCTTCCCTGGGAGAAAAAAAAAAAAAAACGATGTAAGCCATTGCTGTAGCATTGCCCAAGTAAATCCTGATCAGATGGCCTGAACAAGAGGTTCAGGTCATATGTCCAGCCAGGCAGGTCGACATCCATCAAAAGTACCTTCCAAACCATTGAGTGGAAGGGATTTCCTCGATCAAGCTTGGAACTTGTGATCCACCAAACCAAGGCAAGTTTGCCCCTCTGGTCAAGCGTACGGCACAAGTTGCAGCAAGTATGGAGTAAAACTAAGGACCAGTCTTGGAAGATAACATGATCTAACAATTTGTGTAGAGATTTTGGCAAGTTTGACAACATGAAGTGCGATGAAAGCAAAAAAACACAAAAATTCCAAATTGTAGCCCCAGGAAACAATGTTCTGAATCCAAACATCTGAAGTGCTTTTGCACCAGGGAGTTGTGAAAGCTAAGATATAGTCCCATCTGGACTGTCCAGAACTTATGGAGGAGCAGAGTTCAAGACTTTGCCTTAGACCTGAAGGCATGAGAGAAGCAAAAAGGGAACACTACCTCTGGCGTTAAGGTTTTTCCAGGCGAAAACGCTGATTTCTTGCACTACAGGTACCTAGGTGGACACCCAACTCAAAGTGCAGTGCTCAAGCGCACATGCCAGACCAAGGTCTCTCTCACAGCAAGGTCCAGGTGCTTCCAAGATTATGCCAAATGCAGTGCATCAGTAAAGTATTGACTCTTCACATTTTATGTTACAGCCTTATTCCAAAATGGAAATAAATTAATTATTTTCATAAAAATTCTACAAACAATACCCCATAATGACAATGTGAGAAGTTTGTTTGACTTTTTTTTTTTTTTTTTATGTGTAAAAAAGGGTCACATGTACATAAGTATTTACAGGCTTTGCTCAATACTTTGTTGAAGCACCTTTGGCACCAATTACAGCCTCAAGTCTTGAGTATGGTGCTGCAAGTTTGGCAGCCCTATTTTTGGGCAGTTTCTTCCATTCTTCTCAAGTGCCATCAGGTTGGATAGGGAGTGTCGGTGCACAGCCATTTTCAAATCTCTCCAGAGATGTTCAATCTGGTTCAATTCTGGGCCACGCCAAGGACATTCACAGATTTGTCACATAGCCACTCCGTTATCTTGGCTGTGTGCTTATGGTCGTTGTCCTATTGGAAGATGAACCTACTAGTCTGAGGTCCAGAGCACTCTGGAGCAGGTTTTCATCAAGGATGTCTCTGCAGCAATGCACATTCATCTTTCCCTTGATCCTGAATAGACTTCCAATCTCTGCCGCTGAAAAATATCCCCACAGCATGATGCTGCCACTAACATGCTTCACTGTAGGGATGGTATTGGCAAGGTGATAAGCGGTGCCTCGTTTCCTCCAGACAGGACGCCTGCCATTCAGGCCAAAGAGTTCAATGTTTGTTTATCAGACCAGAAAATTTTGTTTCTCATTGTCTGAGTGTCCTTCAGGTGCCTTTTGGCAAACTCCAGGTGGGCTGTCATGTGCCTTTTACTGAGGAGTGGCTTTCGTCTTACCACTCTACCATACAGGCCTAACTGGTGGGGTGCTGCAGAGAATTGTTCTTCTGGAAGGCTCTCCTTACTCCACAGGAGCTCTGTCAGAGTGGCCATTGGGTTCTTGGTCATCTCCCCAAGGCCCTTCTCCCCCGATCGCCCAGTTTGCCTGCATGGCCTGCTCTAGGAAGAGTCCTGGTGATTGCAAACTTTTTCCATTTACAGATGATGGAAGCCACTGTGCTCATTGGGACCTTCAATGCTGCAGACATTTTCTGTACCTCTCCCCAGATCTGTGCCTCGATTCAATCCTGTCTCGAAGGTCTAAAGTCAATTCCTTGGACTTCATGGCTTGGATTTGTGCTGTGGGACCTTATATAGACAGGTGCGTGCCTTTCCAAATCATGTCCAATCAACTGAATTTACCACAGGTTGACAGCCATAAAGTTGTAGAAACCTCTCAAGAATGATCAGTGGAAGCAGGATGCACCTGAACTCAATTTTGAGTGTCGTGGCAAAGGCTGTGAGAATACTTATGTACATAGGATTTATTTTATTTTATTTTTAATCAATTTGGAAAGACTTCAAACAAACCTCTTTCATGTTGCTGTCATTATGGGGTATTATTTATAGAATTTTGAGGAAAAGTATAAACTTAATACAATTTTGAATAAGGCTGTAACACAACAAAATGTGGAAAAAGTGAAGAGCGGTTACAATTTCTGGATGCACTGTAGCAGCAGCATAACCCAATGTACATAAATCACTCGATGTCCTGTAATGTATGGATAATGAAAATGGGATTTATGACTTACCGTAAAAAAAAAAAACATTTCACTGATGTTCACAGCTCCTGATCTTCATAACCATTGGGCTATACTGCCCCCTACAGAAGTAGGACACTAGGCAGAAAGAATCTTGCTACGTCTATTGGCAATCCCAGGTGGTATACAGTATCTCACAAAATTGAGTACACCCCCTCACATTTTTGTAAATATTATATCTTTTCATGTGACAAAACTAAAAAAATTACACATTGCTACAATGTAAAGTAGTGAGTGTACAGCTTGTATAACCGTGTAAATTTGCAGTCCCCCTCAAAACTCAACATACAGCCATTAACGTCTAAACCGCTGGCAACAAAAGCGAATACACCCCTCAAAAGTGAGTACACCCCTAAGTGAAAATGTCCAAATTGGGCCCAAAGGGTCAATATTTTGTGTGACAACCATTATTTTCCAGCACTGTCTTAACCCTCTCGGGCATGGAGTTCACCAGAGCTTCACAGGTTGCCACTGGAGTCCTCATCCACTTGACATCACAGGGGTGGTGGATGTTGGAGACCTTGTACTCCTTTACCTTCCATTTGAGGATGCCCCGCAGATGCTCAATAGGGTTTAGGTCTAGAGACATGCTTGGCCAGTCCATCACCATTACACTCAGCTACTTTACCAAGGCAGTGGTCATCTTGGAGGTGTGTTTGGGGTCGTTAGGTTGGAATACTGCCCTGCGGCCCAGTCTCAGAAGAGAGGAGATCATGCTCTGCTTCAGTATGTCACAGTACATATTGGCATTCATGGTTCCCTCAAACTGTAGCTCCCCAGGGCTGGCAGCATTCATGCAGCCCCATACCATGACCCTCCTACCACCATGCTTGACTGTAGTTAAGGCACACTTGTCTTTGTTGTCTTTGTACTCCTCACCTGGTTGCCGCCACACATGCCTGACACCAACTGAACCAAAAAAGTTTATCTTGATCTCATCTGACCACAGGACATGGTTCAGGTATTCCGTGTCCTTAGTCTGCTTGTCTTCAGCGAACTGTTTGCAGGCTTTCTTGTGCATCATCTTTAGAAGAGGGGATGAACATGCACAGACCAATTTGATGCAGTGTGCGGCATATGGTTTAAGCGCTGACAGGCTAACCCCCCACCCCTTCAACCTTTGCAGCAATGCTGGCAGCACTCGTATGTCTATTTCCCAAAGACAACCTCTGGATATGGTGCTCGACTTCTTTGGTCGACCCATGGTGAGGCCTGTTCTGAGTGGAACCTGTCCTGTTAATCAGACGTATGGTCTTGGTCACCATGCCGCAGCTCAGTTTCAGGGTCTTGGCAATCTTATAGCCTAGGCCATCTTTATGTAGAGTAACAGTTTTTTTTCAGATCCTCAGAGTTCTTTGCCATGAGGTGCCATGTTGAACTTCCAGTGACCAGTATGAGAGAGAGTGAAAACATCAAACTTACCACACCTGAGACCTTGTAACACTAACGAGTCACACGACACCAGGGAGGGAAAATAGCTAATTGGGCACAATTTTGACATTTTCACCTAGAGGTGTTGCCAGTGGTTTAGACATTTATGGCTGTGTGTGGAGTTATTTTGAGAGGACAGCAAACTTAGACTGTTATACAAGCTGTATACTCCCTAATTAACATTGCAGCAAAGTGTCATTTCTTCAGTGTTGTCACATTAAAAGACAAAATATTAACAAAAATGTGAGGGGTGTACTCACTTTTGGGAAATACGGTACTCCCTCTGCCTGCTGTAGGTACTCAGTTTACTTAGAAGCAGTGTCAGAAGAATCACAACTCCACAGGGGGGGGGGGGGGTGCTGTGTCAGTCACTGAACATCAGAGAAAAGGATTTTATATTAAGTCAAAAATACAATTTTCTTTCCTTCACTGATGGACACAGCTCCTGATCTTCATAATCATTGGGATGTCCCAAAGCAGTGTTAAACATGAGGGGTGGGAACAGGCAGAAAAATACCCAAGGCTAAACAGTAGCCAAGCAGGCAACATGAACTCAACCAAAACTGGAGCCCATCTGAGAAAAAAAAAAAAAAAACCCCCTCGAAGAGGATTCGATCCTCTAAACAGCAGCCTGCAAAACCTTGTGCCTAAAAGAAACATCCGCAGATGCCAATACATCCACTTTATAAAACTTTGTGAAAGTGTGCAACGACGACCAGGTGGCCAACTTGCAAACCTGTGTCACCGACGCCTGATGACGGAAGGCCCTAAAGGCAGTAAGCGCCCAAGTAGAGTGCACCTTAACAGGAAAATGAGAAACCTGACCCTTAAAGCAATAGGCCTGAATCACCGTCTGTCTGATCTATCTGGAAATGGTCACGGAGGAAGCAGACAACCCTTTGAGGCACATTCGTGAGCACAAATAGTGAGTCTGACTTACTGAAAGACTCCGTAGCTGCCAGGTACACCCTAATTGCCCAGACCACATCCACAGCATGCATGGCAATTTCCTTCGGGTATTTAGGCCCGGGACACAGGAAAGGCAACAAAATGTCCCTCTCCCCCCCCCCCCCCCCCGCCTCATCTGTTTAATCAGATCCTGAATCTGATTCTACCGCCGCTGACGTGGGTCACCCTGCTGGGTCTGCAACCACGTGCCCGGAATCCTCTGATAGTGAGGATGATTCCTCCACTTCTGCAACCGCTCATGTAAAGGCGCTGGTGGACCCACTGATTGTATCTGTGCGTGAGACCTTAAAGATGGGGACACAGCTGCGACCGAGGCGTAGGTTCTCTTTGACACTCACAAGCCATCCAGAGCGGCAAAGGTGTTTCCTTTCCCCGCCTATTTTGCCAGACCAGGCATGACCAAAGCGTCCCCATGGGGTCCCTAAGCGATTTACTAGGCGTTAACCCTAAGCGATTTACTAGGCGTTAACCCTATGAGGAGTCCCTTCTTAAGAAGTGGACCTCCAGTTTCCAGATTGAACAAGGCAACCATGATTCCGTCTGAAAAGTCCCCGGCCTTTAAGGATCCGGCTAACAGGAAGGCGGAGGCTGTGGCCCGCAATATGTACACTCTGGCTGGTTCGGCACGGAGGCCGGTATTCATCATTGCCCTGGTGTCTGAAAACTCTGGCCGATTGGGCCAAGCTTTTACGCCATGATCTGTTGCGAGAACAGCTCCCCCCTGCCTTTGCTGGACTGGCGAACCAGCTATTCCAGGGGCTGCAGTTTATCTGGGATGCCCCTTTGGATGCGGCTCCCCTAGTGGCTCAGCTCTCCATTTCGGCAGCGGTCCGTCAGCTTGTCTTTTGGCTCAAATGCTGGTCTTCATCCATGCTACTAAAAAGGCCTTGACTGATTTACCCTTTCAAGGAGATCACCTATTTGGAGCGTCCCTTGATGACCTCATTAAACGTGTGACAGGGGAAGAGTACCTTTTTTCTGCAGGCTACTAAGAGCAAGGAACCTCGTCGTAGACGTGGGCCCTCCTTCTCGGCCCATAGGACGTTTTTCCATCCCTCAGGGCCGAATGGCAAGGGCTTGTAGCCTTTCAGGGCCTCCTCTGGAGGATCCAGACTAACCTGGTCTGGCAAGCCGAGAGCGGGCTTCTCAGCATGAAGGTCCGCCCTCCCCCGTATCAGGGGTGGGGGGGGGGGGGATGTCTTCGCTGGTTTCTTCCTGGTACAAGATGAGTGGGTCCACAAAGTCATTCCGTCTGGCTACAAGATCGTGTTTCGCTCTTGTCACCCGGCAAAGTTCTTTCCTTACAACTTGCTCCTGTCCCCGGACCACTTACAGGGTCTGTTTGGGGCCTTACAAGACCTGTTAATTAATGGGAGGATTGTCTAGGTTCCGACTTCGGAACGTTTTCAGGGGTTTTACTCAAACCTGTTTACAGTACCCAGGAAGGAAGGCAAAGTAAGTCCAATCCTGGACCTCGAGGCGCTTAACTGCTTAGTGCGGGTACAGACATTCAGAATGGTAGTCCATTTGCACGGTGGTGGCATCCCTGCGTCAGGGGGATTTCCTTGCCTAACAAAATCAAGGATGCTTACCTTCCCATACCGATATAGTTACATAGTATTTGAGGTTGAATAAAGGCAACCGTCCATCCAATTCAACCTGTATAGATGTGTGGACGTATTCATTTCCCATACCCCTGAATGCTTTGATCTTGGAGATGTATATCCAAGAGTCTTTTTAAAAGTAGCCATACTCCCTGCAGTTATCACCATTTGAGGGAGAGAGTTCCACAATCTTATTGCTCTTACTGTAATAAACCCCTTGCGTAGCCTAAGGTTAAATTGCTTCTCCTCTTATTGCATTGTATGGCCACGTGTCCTCTTACACTCCTTGCGACTGAACCATTTTTTTCTATGCTGAGATCACCATTGAGTTATTTGTAAATCGCTATCATGTCCCCTCTCAGACGTCTCTTCTCTAGGGAGAACAAACCAAGAGCTTGTAAACGCTCCTCATAATTTAGGTCCTCCAATCTCCTAATTAGCTTAGTTGCCCTTCTTTTGGACTCTCCAGTTCCAGCACATCCTGAGGATTGGGGACCAGAACTGGACAGAGTACTCCAGATGTGACCGGACCACAGTTTTATAAAGTGGTAGGATTATAGTTTTATCTCTGGAATATATCCCCTTCCTTATGCATACTAATATTCTGCTGGCTTTGGCAGCTGCATCTTGACATTGCATGCTATTGCTTAGTTTATCTTCTACTAACACTACCTTACTCTTCTCCACATTAAACCTCATTTGCCACGTAGTTGCCCACTCTGGTATTTTGTTCAGGTCATTCTGTAAGATTTCTGCATCATGATGTGAAGTTATTGCCCTGCTTAATTTTGTCATCTGCAAAAACTGAGATTGAGCTAGTGATCTCATCCTCAATGCTATTTATGAATTAATTGAACAAAATTTACAGCTGGGACCATCCACTTTTTAAGCAGGGAATCCTCATGAGGATACTGCATAGCAAAATGCTTAGGGGCCACAAAAGTGCCTCCGATGCATCAGCCGCATCCTTTGTTTTTAAAGTTTCACGCACTGACACAATCAGTGTAACCACCAGCGCCTATTTATGCATGCCAGAGGAACAGAGAAATCATCCTCACTATCTGAGCACTCAGGGTGCATGGGCGCAGACCCAGTAGGATGACTCACGTCTGCGGCGGCCGAAACAGATGCAGGATCTCATGAGACAGGGGAGACGTGGGGGTGCTATATACCAAGCTCACCCGGAATACAATCAGGGGAAGGCCGCCGACTGCGATCCTGCAAGGGGAAGCTGACCAAGAGCCCAGGAATGGAAGAACCACACTGACCACAGACATTTTAGAGGGGCTGTGGGGGAAGGAAGAGAATCTGAGGGTCCCACTGTTCCGGGGAGGGGCCCACGCCCACCCCAAAACCCTCCAGTGGAAGAGGGTGGATAGATACTTACCATACAAGGAACCGGGTGGGCACCACTCTGGACAGACCACTGCTCCATTGGAATGGGGGGCTGTCGGCCAGGAGGAATGCTGCGACTCAGGCCGAGGCCAGATCGTATGCACCCTCGTGAGACTGCCCCCGTCCAGTGGGGCTATGTCGCGGCGGAGCTGGGGCCTGCCCGTGCTTGCTGGCCAGACTGGGGGGACCCTCTGGATCTAGATTATCAAGTTGGTCGCCAGTCCAGCAGTTGAGTGTATATTCTCACAGGAACAAAACCAAGATATGAAACCGTTCCATTTAAAAGGAAAAAATTGACAGGACCAGAGCTCCAAGCTAGGAACTAGGTTCTTACTCCTGACTAGGCAGAAAAAAACTGCCTATAGCTGAGAGTGGTAGTATACCCCCTGGGACTGTCCCGTAGGTGTAGACATGTTTTTTCCTGCCTAGTGTCCTACTCCTGCAGGGGGCAGTATAACCCAATGGTCAAGAAGATAAGGAGCTATGTCCGTTAATGATCAAAAGAAATACTGGTTTTAACTTGTTAACACGTGTTAGAAATAGGCTTAGTCGTTCAGTGGTTAAAATTCAGTAATGCACTGTCTCACCCTACTTTGCACATGCTCAGTTGCTCTTTTTTTGGCGCTGTGCCTAACATTTAGAGGTCCAATCATCATGACGATATGTTTTACGCTTCATCACCTCGTCGGGTCAGGTGACGGGATGGCCCATCCTGGCAATTTTTATATGAACGAGGAAGGGGAGAGAGAGGCCAAAAAACAGAATGTATATTTAAAAAGAGATGTCATCTGACGTGGGCTCCAGGGCTGTCACTCAAGTATAGTGATATGGATTACAACACTACAAGGCTTACAGCCAATAATTACATTTAAAAATATGGAAAAAAATAAAATATTTTTATATATAAAAATTATATATATATATATAATTTTCATATTTTCATATATATATATATATATATATATATATATATATATATATATATATAATTTTCATATTTTCATATTTTTATATATATATATATATATATATATATATATATATATATATATATATATATATATATATATATATATTGTGGAGCATTGTTATCCTGTGAGACTGTCATACATCTTCATTAAGCCTTACCTAAAGCGCTTACGGTTCCCTTTTGCTGATAATTCCACTTTAGAGCTATCAGCAGATCAGCCTCTATAAACTCAGCAGTGCCTGAAAATGGAGAGCAATTAAGCATGTGCCGAGCAGGGTGAGACTGTGCATTACTGGATTTTAAATAGTATAGGCACCTTTAATTGTTTTACATACCAATACCTGCAAAAGGGGCCAGACTGAGGTGATCTATTGCAGGACTAAAGTTTCTGACTAAAGTTCCAATTTAAGGCAAAATTTACCTCTCCAAAAGGCAGTGAGCAACAAGTTCACAAAAGCTCAATAATATAGTATTAGGATGGACAAATGCAGCTTTATTTTGTGCAAACTATATAAAGTTAAGCTCACCTTGTGACTCCAAAAGATTTTGCACTACTTCCTCAAGTCCCACCAGATATATAAACTCATTATTGGCTGCACTCGGTAGGAAATTGAGTTCTGGGGTTGGGGGTTTAGGTGGGGGAATCTCCAGCAAGGTCTTCTCCAACTGCTTCCGTAAGGCAAGCTTGGCAGCCGCTTGTCGACTAGCAGGGGAGTCGTTTGCATTGGCGGATGAGAAGCTGGTAGCGCTTCCTGCTGTTCCAGCTGAACCCTTTAAAGTAGTTGGGGATGCCTAAAATGAAAGGTTCACAAAATTATAGGGAGGGAAATGTTCCTGAGAATGAACAAGCTAACAGTATTGATAAAATCAGGGATCCCTAACAGAATGTTTAGTGCTTAGATAAGCCCTCAACCGAACTACTGTCAAGCCATCAAATAGCTGGTGTCATTGCTGTGCAGCACCATGGCAACCGCAGATCCAATGGAGGCTAATATGGCAACTTCTTTGGCTGTAAAGGATTGGAGGGTTTAATTCCACTTTCAGAAAACATGCAAAAAAAAAAAAAAAAAAAAATCGTATTGCTGCCATTGTGAATCCTACTGGAAAGAAAGGCGACACCCTGCATGGATAGGGAGTATAAAAATCCTCACTCACCAGACGATGTTGATCCGCCTTACCATATGGCTAGAGGATCAGGGAAAGCTTGATGGCCTCCATGACCAGGATGTAGTCTCCAGCTAGTCGAAAATCCTTAGTCACCACCATTATCACGGTATGGGGAGAAGATCAGTGAAATGTGGCATGAAAACGCTCCTGGCTTTAAAGCAAACCAAGATCCAAACAATTTGTTTTTTTTTGTAAATACTGTGAACCCACTCATGCAAACAATCAAATATAACAGTATATGAATGAAAACTAGCAGCTGCTGTTGCAAACCTGGTGGTCAGGCTATATTATAAAATCCACAAGAGTGGTATGCTCTATGCCAGTAAACCTAGGCACCCCAGATGTTTTGGAACTACTTTATTCACATGATACTCATGCACTTTGCAGTGTAGTTGAGCATCATGGGAAATGTAGTTCCAAAACATATGGGGTGCTAGGGTTCGCCATCACTGCTCTATACAATCAACAGAGCTTGCTCTGAAAGATTGCATAAAAACTATCAACCCACCCAAATTATGCAAATTGTATGACAAATAAATCATGCGTGAGAAAATATAATATAGATTGCTTGTGCAACAAAAGAAATGTGTGACCCCTAAAACCCAGTGCACACAAACTTAAATGTCCAATGACAACAGTCTCAACAGTAACCCCTCATATTCGTCAGGCGAACGGCATAGTCTTCCTGCCATAGTGTATCGATGCATCCCAAAAGTGAATCCTACTGGCAAGAAGGGTGACGCCCTCTGGGGATAGTGAGTGTAAAAATCCACACTCACCAGACGATGTTGGCAAGAGGATCAAGGAAAGCTTTGATTGTCTCCGTGACTAGGATGTAGTCTCCAGCCAGTGACTAGGATGTAGTCTCCAGCCAGTACTCCAGTTCACCTTCCTCACAGTGATAAAGAACTCCAAGATGAATGCAGGAGAGAGGAAACAAAAACAGAGCAAACTCCTCATAGCATAAAAATGTATGGTGGCCTTTATTTAAAGCCCCTGAGTAGGGGCTAAGCATAAAAAGTTAACTCTCACGTGGGGACTCCTACACTGTACAATGGGAGCAATGTAAGCCGGACCAGCCAAGTAACGGCGTGGGTTCCATCTACAACGAAGCATGTCGCAACGTGGGTCCCAGCTTGACATCGTCAAAAGCTGGAGGTCACGCTGCCCACTCACTACATATCCTCGCCGGCATGCCCAGAACCCACTCCTCTCCAATTAAAGAAAAGAAAAAAAAGAGTAGATCTCAGGACACCAACGAGCTAATCAAATCATTAGCAAATGCAGGAGGCTTTTGGTTTTCATACAATCTTTCAGAGCAAGCGCTGATGATTGCATAGAGCATACCACTCTTGTGGATTTTATAATTTAGCCTGACCACCAGGTTTGCAACAGCAGCTGCTAGTTTTCATTCACAGCATTTACAAAAAAAAAAAAAAAAAAAAAAACACTTATTTGCATCTTGGTTTGCTTCAAAACCAGGAGAGTTTTCATGCCACATTCTATTGATCTTCTCTCTATTGATCTCCCCATACCGTGATAATGTTAGCAATGGTGGTGACTAAAGATTTTAGACTAGCAGGTCCTCTCCATAAGTAGAGATCATGTGAAACACATCACTGGCTGCTGTGAGATACCATCAGTGTCCTCTGCCAAGGTATTTTGTAGTTTTCTCCATTTATGAGCTTTAGGAAGCAAGGTAGTCAGGGGATAGCCAGAGCATGTGTGAGTATTTTTTGTTAAACCAAATGCTATAATTATTGGCTGGATTACTTCTATGTCTTCAAACTCACGCTTCACATCCGTTTAAACGGTGTCACACACATTCCAGCCCTTTGTTGAACAATGAAGATGCACAAATACTGCTTTGGTAACTTGCATATCTCATTTAAAGGATAAGTTTACATTTAAAACCCAAAAAAAATTTTGCAGCTAAAAAACATTTTTTCTTAGCCTGCAAAGCATTGCATTCACGATCTGTAGATAGCAAATGCAATGTCAGGCTCTTGCAGAATGTCAGTACAGCTATCTGCCCATACCTCCATAAAGGCAGACAGCTACTGTAGTCCAGGATGATTAATTAACTACAAAAGCACTAACCAGCACCCTCACAGTTCATTCAGGACTACAAGTCATCTGCTGCTGTCACAATGGACATCAGGTCAGGGTGTGGGCAGGTGCTTTGGTAACAGGTTATCCTGAATATGGGTTTAACATGTTACAATATACTAAATATGAACTTATCTTTTACCTCACCTAATTTCATAACTAAATGCACTACACCATTGTTCCAAGGCAGTGCCATACTGAATAGGTTTATCTGGAACTGATGTGCAGTACATGTATGCAAAATGATCCCAGAGTAGGGCATAAGGCTACACTCTGCTTAAAGTGATTGTGATTTTAATAGAAATAAGCGAGACTTTACAAACATATTATACTGACCTGCTCTGTGCAACAGAATGCATTAGGATTAAAAAAAATTGCTGCCTTTGCAACCACTAACTTCTCAATAAGGATGACAATCTAACAATGTCAATACATAATTATGCATTATTCGAAAATTCCTTTAAAAGGATTAGCAGCAAGCGAGACTTAACTGCAACAAATCCAAAAATTTCAATATTAGGACGCATTAATGAAAGAATATGCTTCCAGTGAAGCTCTGACATAAAATAGAGAACACCGACTTCTTCACATCCAATACCAACCTGTGGTATGTTGACCAGTAAGCTTGTGTTTGCCACATTGGCCACCCGTATCAAGCCCTGCTGGATGATTCTTTGACCTTGCATCTGCACGCTAGGAACTGAAGCGCGGGGAGCTAGCAGTAACGGAGGAGGGCCTGTGCTTGGATGTTGCCTGATGTTGTGCATCTGCTGAGGAGAGACAGAAATGGGCTGATGGTGGGAGGGAGGGAACAGAAGAGGCAATGGGAGAGATGAATGAGAATAAAAAAGATGAGCTGTGAAAAAGGAAAATGTAGTAATTTTGGAAAGACAAATAATGTTACTACTTTTCTAACTGTTCCAAGTACCCATTCACATATGATATTGTGGTCATGTTCTGTATCTTAAAGTAGAAAACAAAACAAATTGCAGCTTACCAAACCTTCGTGCCGGTTCACATTTGTGCGGCTTGCGAGATCGCATGTAATTCGGAGCGCACTGCTCCTTTATTACATGCGATCTCATGTGCGGATGCGACTTCAGCCATACACTTTGTATGGCTGAATTCGCACTGTATCCGCACCAAACACGCACAGGACCCTTTTTTTCAGCCGCATCAGGATCGGATCGCACAGTGGTTCACACTTGTGCGATCTGATGCTGTGCGAACTGTCAGATCGCACTGCGATATGCGATCAAACTGGGGGTGTCATTAACATTTAATTGACACCCCCTGCGTTTCGCATATGGCAGTGTGAACTGCCAGATGTGCGGATGCTTTGCGGGATCACGCTGCATATTCGCAGCGTTCCCGCATCGCACAAGTGTGAACCGGTACTAAATGTGGTGGCAGCATTCTTATTTAGGCACCCCACCCCACAGATATATAAAACACACAAATACACATACAAAAACATATACACAAAACACACTGGTCCACTCAGTTCGCAATATGAAATGTTCCCCCACACTGCCAGTATGGCTCACATGGACAAAAAGGACATATTCCTGGAAAATCACAGATAATCCTATCTTTTTTGAAGAGGTTTTTTGCTGGATCTTAAAAATCATCAATAGACATTATGGCAACCAAAAAAAAAAAATCTCCTGGATAAAGCTACACGCAAAATATGCAAGTATTTTACAGGATAAACGTAGCAGATTAGAGGAGGTCTGGAACCTATAGATTCACTACATACAGTCTCCTACTTGAGTATGGGGTTTGGCTCTGGGCCTGCCACTAGACACTTGATCCAACAGACTCAATGCTTTGCTGTATATATCAGTAGTGCTCTACTGTATTTTCGATGGAGTACCTGCACCACATTTTGTCAACTGTTTACTGCTTTTCTTAAAAATAAAAAATGTCTGAGCGAAAAAAAAAAAAAAAAAAGTTTGAAAAGTGAACAAAAAAAACAAACATTTGGAGGAAAGCAACTGTGTTAAAGAACTCTGAGTATTTGGTGGGGTAAAACAAACTGAAAGGGCTCCAACTTTAACTGATAAGACCTACTGTTGTAAATAAACTACTTTATAAAACCATGTTCTACACACCTGCCACTTCCTTTTTTTACCTAACAGTATATAGTAAACCTATGTATTTTTCCTAACAGTTTTTACTGCAGTTTTTCAGTCTGTTGCTGTTTTCTTGGTTTAAAAAAAAAAAAACCCCCACAAAGAGTTGCAAATATGCTTACCTGTGCTCCTCTAACAAGAGGTGGCATAACTATCTGGTTTGATTGCTTGGCCGGCGTCTGTTGTCCACCTCGTACCAGAGGAGGAGGTATGACTGTGCCAGAGATGCGTGATGTCACCTGCAAGAGAAGACTAATTGAACTCACTTTGCTCCGTGGACAAGTACTAAGTTCATAGAACAGAAGTTATGTAAAACTCAAATACATACTCATATATGGGGATCACTGAATTAGAGGTTTTTACCTTCTGTGGGGCAGTCTCCTTCTGAATCTGACTCTGACGGAGTTTTTTAAGTAGCACCAATTTTGCTTCTTCTAACCGTAACTCTTCTTTTAGCTGCTTGATAATTCGTTCTCTTTCTTCAGGGCTGCTTTTCTGCAAAAGCTACAGAGAAACAGCAAAAGATCATGCAAGGTAAGACGCATGTCAGATTTAACCACTAAAGATTTAACCTGTCAGATTTCCCCACAAATAGAGCTTTCTTTTGGTGGTATTTGATCACCTGTGCGATTTTTATTTTTTGCGCTATAAACCAAAAAAAAAAAAAAAGACAATTCTGAAATATATATATATTTTTTTTTTTTTTTTTCACATTATGCTATATAACATTCCCCCCACAAAAAAAATTAA